>NW_022146407.1:0-7844 GCF_002938485.1 Sitophilus oryzae
ACTGATGATTTTTCAACAGCTTAGTGGTGTAAATGCCGTACTGTTTTACGCTAACGATATCTTTAAGAGAAGTGGAGGTTCTATATCCCCTGGAGCGTCTAGTATACTTGTTGGAGTAGTTCAGGTAAATTTGTTTATTACTAATATTAGAATTAATAGATTATAAATATTATACAGGGTCCGGCAATAGGGCATCTGTAGCTTCTAAAATAAAAATCTTATTTATTTTGTTTAAGTACAAACCTACAGTATGTATTAGGATGTATTTTAAATTTAATTTCTACGGGATGAATCTGTCAGGAAGGAATAATATACAGGGTGTTCAAAATTCTATGCCGAACTTTTTAAAATTTAAAATAGTTTTTCTTCAATTTTTTTTAAATGGAACACTGTATATTTTGTCTTTGTTCGATGAAGAATTTAACTGTAGAAGTTAAAATATTTTCCCGAAATACATCCTAGTACATACTTTAGTTTGTAGTTAAACAAAGGGAATGCAATCCCGCAAATGCGGGATCCCTCTGAGATTCCGCGGGATCGAAGTTGCGGGATTTATCGTGCGGGATCCACGAGATTGACACATTACTACTGGGTAACCGAATCGATCTCGATCAAGGTCAAACCCCTTCGTTCCGGGCCGATGAGTCGACGCTCGGAATCTGGGGGACCCGTTTAACTGGACAATTTCGTCAAATAAACTGCCGGACATAATTATCGGGACAAGCAAAATTTTAGGGTAAATTTAAAGTTGACTATCTCTTGAACTAAAAAAGATTTTGTGATGCGGTTTGGACCAGGTTTTAGATGCATCTATTGTGATTAAGATGCTATGTGGTTTTCGAAAATATATTTAGCGAATTCTCGTATACAGGGTGTTTTATAAGAGAGTGAAAATTTGGCCAAGAATCTTTTTTACCGCAAATTTACGAATTTTAAAAAATCGAAATTTTTACCAAGTACGACTAATCTGTATTGAAATTAGAAAAAATAATTTGATCGGTTTTTTAATTTTTTTTTGTTTTAAGGAAAATTGATTTTTTTTCGAAAAATATGCATTTTTAGTCATATGTATGGTCCTAAGTGGTACTAAAAGCTTTGTACATTCTGCATATGCCAAAAAATTATTGATATAGAGTGTATCTAAAAGCAGATAACTCTAACACCAGTTAAAAAAACTTCAACATCAGAATAATATTTTTATTTATAAAATAAGTAGATAAATTATAATAAAATTTAAGTTTATTTAATATTAAATATATTTTTTGAACACCCTATATAAATCGGTCTAAATTTCTGTACAGCTAGTTTAAGATACACGCTATATCAATATATTGTGGGCCTATGCAAAATGTACAATGCCTTTTGTACCATTTAGGACCAAATGTATGATATTGTTTACAGTCCACAATTTTGCGGATCCGTAGAGATTGATTGCTTTAATCCCGCAGGTTTGCGGGATTGAGATTTTAGTGCAGCATTGCATTCCCTATGCCCGACGCACTACTGGACCCAACACATATGAGAGCAATTTGCCTAAGTTTATAACTTTTATTTAATGTACTAAATTGATACGTTCTTATCAATTTCAACTACTCTATCATATATAAACCTATTTTAAGTTATTTAAAAAAATAATATATTAAAAACCATTAAATGTTAAAAAGAACAAAACAGACCGTGCTAAAAGTTATTATTAGGCAGTATCTCTGTCAGGTCTACAGTTTCTTTATTTTTAAAATTAATTTATGTAAACAATTATTTCTAACAATACGTTTTATCCCCTCAAAACGCGTTTCCTCTGTATTAAATCTTATCCTATATCGGTATATTGCACGCGTACGCCATTTCAGAGATAGAAATTGAAAAATTGCATTTTGCCCCATCGAAATGCGAACAGTCGATTACTAAAAGGTAAATTTTTCCGATCTCTGACATTTCGACGATAAATTTCGGCGGCCGAATTCAAATTTACGTCACAAACAGAAACCCAGAGAGAACGAGAGAATACAGGGTGGCGCTCATACGCCGCGGAAGCTCCAAGGAGAACGACAGTTTATATTGAAATGAAATTTTTGAGGATAAAATTTAAAATATAATATATAATAATATTTTTATATAAACCAAACCAAACTCCACATATGCGTTTTGAAACGAAAAGATCCTTTTGAAAAGACATCATTTTATGCAGTTAAAAGGAAAGGAAGCATTTTTGAGCATTTGATTTCATCTAGATAATTTTTGTCGCATAATTATAGGTTTATATCTAGTTTTAATTCTGTAATAATTAAAATATGTTTTAAACGTGTATCTTTTTATTATCCTTGAGTATTTTACTCTACAACCTTTAATTTTTGTTAAATTAACAAAAGGTATATTACAGCCATCTCCTAAATTTTTTCAAATAATAAAGATCTACTGACGCAATATCATAAAAAATAAAATATCTAGGAAAATCTTTGTCTAAGGGGCAGGCAGCCTTAATAATATTTTGAAGATATATAAATTCCCCATTGAACACCGGAATAATATACTGGGTGTTCCATTTAAAATAAAGGAGTAACTTCTTTTAAAAGTGACTAATGTTCCATATTAATTTTGTCTCACCCTGTTTAACTTTTCGGCTCAAATTTCAATTTGGTTTAACATACAATGGTTACTGTAATTAAATATCAGGCTATACAAGGTCAAGTACAATTTAGGTAGCTGTTACCGAAATTTAAAATTTACTCATTTTCACAAAATGTGAAATATGTCAAAATCCTTAGATTTTAGGTATATGCTTCTTTAATAAAACTCATCTTTATTTTTTTCCTAGAATCCGAAAATCAATTAATATATAGGGTGTTCCATTAGAAAAAAGACAACTTTGATGCGTAACTTTTTTTGGGGACACCCTGTATAATTCTATATATTTTTATAAAATGTTATCAGTTAACCTACATACGCTGCCAAAATTTCATTTCGATATAAATTACCGTTCTCCTTGGAGCTTCCGCGGCGTATGAGAGGCGCTACCCGGTATTTTTCAAACGGTGCGGTGGGTGTTTGAAAAATACGATTCTTTTTGCTAAAGCGATACGCATTTTGTGCAAAAAATTATGAGGGTCGTAGTTCAGAGTTTTGAATTGCCTCAACTCCATTTAATTCGAAATCTAAAGAGGATAAATTCCTTTTTATTGCTTCTTTTTTTCGTTAGCGAGAATTTGCGTTCTGTTTCTCCTTTTAATTGCTGAATCAAAATGAAAAATAACTGCGTGGGATAACGTTTTTAAGTTTAATTAATTTAGATGTCAGGATTTATTAAATCTTTTCTAAATATAGTTTTAATAGAAATAGTTTCATTTTATGCGTTTAATGGAAATAGGGAAATTAATAATTACTGGGTTATTTTGCTGGGAAAAATTATATAGACAAATCTTGTACAAAACAAAGGTTAGGTTAAGTTAGGCAAGGTTAGGTTACAAGGCATATTAGGTTAGGTTACAAGGCATATTATACAGGGTCCGGCAATAGTGCGTCGGGCATCTGTAGCTCCTAGAATAAAAAAAAAATTGTTTAAATGAAAATCTAAAGTATGTTCTAGGATGTATTTCAGGAAAATATTTTAACTTCTATAGGGTGGCTCAAAAAAGTGTGAGTGGATCGGGATGATTCTTTTTAAACAGACACAAACACTCTGTATATTATTGCATTTTTGGTTCTTTTCTGTCATTTCTAACTTTCAAGAAATGTTGAATTCAAGAAATATTGCAAGACTCTTGAAATTTCTTGCATATTAAAGTTTTGTCTTGTCTTGAAATTCAAGTCAAGAAATTTTGAAAGTCTTGTCTTGAATTTCTTGCAAGAGTTTTGGTCTTGCAATACTTTTTCAAGACTCTTTTGCAACACTAGACGCACCCCGTGTTGTGTAAATATTGTATAAAAAATTCTAATTCATAGGAAAAGTAGCAAAAAGACATCAGAAACTATAGACCAATAAGCCTACTACCAGTAACATACAAGATATTTACAAAAATAATAAATAACAAAATACAAAACACGCTACACGCTGCAGTAACGGTTTCAACTGTTATTTAAAAATAACGGTTTGCCCACCACAAAGACAAATAATGCACTAAGAAACAACGGACTGAATTAGTGAATTCCGCAATGGCTGGCGTCTAGTTGCTATTCCGTTCCCGTGGGATTCGTTCGCCGCAAATACACTTCGATCGGGTGACAGGCCGGCGAATCCGAATGCCCAATACCGACCGGTCACATTTTCAAAGCTTTGAGTGTCATCCATTATCGGGATAATTCATCCGTCTTATTTTGTATGGATTGCACGTGCACAACCGCGATAAATCCCACTGAATGGTGTCAACAGAGGCCATCTGGAATATAATAAACTATTATATTAGGAATTTTAATACTATTGTTGAAATACCAGGTGATTACAGTTGAGGGTTGGCACTTTTGGTGTTACACAGCAAAATAAAACACTAAATCACTACAACACACCAAAACAATTTTACTTTTACACTGGACGCGCGTTTCGCTAATCATGTTAGCATCATCAGTAGATGATTATAAACTAAAATACAATCTACAATTGGAGCGTTTATATACTCGCTCAGTGGACACAGAGTGGGCGTGGCAAGATCTAGCCAACCGAGTCAGAACCCATCGAGCGTAACAGTTAGATTTCCGCCACTAGAGTAGTAGGAACAAAGAACTTGAAGGAATTGGACCGTTGTCTCTGTTCACACTATCTTTACATTTATTAATTCTGATGCTTTCATATGCATCTAATTGCCTGTAATTTGAGACTTGTTTAAGTAATTTTAAGTTATCAAGATCTATACAATGTCCTTTATCAACAATATGTTCGGCAACGCAAGATTTATCAGGTCTACCATATCTTATCTGAGCTAAATGTTCTTTAATTCTAGTTAATATTGATTTTCTAGTTTGCCCAACATATTTCTGATTACAATCTTTACAAGAAATTTCATAAATACCCGACCTTTCCAGTAGAGGTGTTTTATCCTTTGGATTACCTAATAATTGTTGTAATTTATTATTAGCACTATACACAAGTTTATAATTGGCATTCTTAAAAATTCCTTTTAGATCACGGGATAACTGTCTATCAAACGGTATTAAAAAAAATATTTTGACGTATCTTTCTCCACTTGAAAAGTCGAATTTTCAGAAATCATTAACCTATACCTACGTTTTCTAATTATTTTATCAACTAGTGAAGGAGAATATCCATTACACTCAGCTACATTCCTAATGTAATCTCTTTCTATTTCATATCTTTCGTTGGAACGTGGAAAACTAAGTAATCTATGAACTAAGAAATTTGGATTGGAACACTTGGGAACAACGAAGATACATCAACCAGGTGTTTCTCAAAAGTTCTTCACCCCTATAACAATTTAATTTTTTTAGATACTTGAGTTTATTTGTTTTCAGACTGATTGAGGTACTCAATTAGTATCTGTCAGTTCCTGTTCGACCAGAAATGAATAAAATTTTTGATTGTTAAATGAATTTCTGTATAGAATGACATATCATGTACAGTTTGACAAATATAGGAAGAGACTTGGGGATAGCACCGGTCGCGCACACGATAGAGAGAGAACGCAGTTACGCTACGACAAATCTGATTAAAACAAATTTGCTGGCTGTCCACTGCGCATCGAGGGGCGTCTCTTATTTTATATTTCTCACGTCTCTAGCTATACTTGTTAAGTTGTATCAATTTTTCATATTTTCGTTTAAAATTAGTATTTTAAATCTCAATCTAGAGTGAATTTCATTCGCAACCAACTAATTGGTGCCAAATTATACTTAAAATCATACTTTTTCCAAATATGCTAATGAGCCACTCTCGTTTCATTTGAAAGTATTGGCGCCGGTAGGCACGTATAGCCGCCCATATTAAAATATGTTAATATCTCAAAAACTACGACTTTGACTGATTTTGATGTTATTACAAATTTTGTTGCAGATATTATTCCTAATCTTAAATATTATTCTTAATCTTAATGAAAACCGCGTTTCGCAAGCTACTGTAATTTTGGAGTTACGATTTTTTAAAAATTTTAACCCCCTCCCATACCCCTTTACCAACCCTCCACCCCTACCAAAAACCAATGGCCAGATTCTCTAGTGCCACATTATTTTTGTGTCAAATTTGGTTAAAATCGGTTCAGCGGTTTTTGAGTTATCGTGTTACAGACGGATACGAAAAACATTAGAAGATCAAATCTGTTTTTCCAAGGTTCCTTAATATACAGGGTGAGTTTCCTACGATGTTCTCTATGGGTATCTCGGAAACTACTGGAGATAGAGAGTCGGTTAGATGAGGAAAGAATTGCAGTTTTGTGGGGTCATAAATATGCGCCTTTCAGATTTCTGAAAAAGTTTATAGCTTACTAGATATTTCGAAAAAAAAACAAATTTTGGTTATTTAAAAAATTGTCCCTAATTTCATTATAATTTATTTTAGACAAAAAGTTTTCAGATAAAAGTTGTAGATATTCACATCCCTAATGAGTTTGTGTTCTCCGATTTTTTATAGGGTGGTTCCAACATGACTTTCATAATGACACTCCCCCCCAACACAATGAGAAATGTTAAAAGTTATTTATATCATAATTATGTAGATTCAGGGACAGAAAGGGGTGGACCAGTTTCATGGGCCTCCTCGATCACCTGACCTATCCATTTTAGATTTTTTTATGCGGTATGGTTAACAATAAGGTTTACAAAAGAACTTATGAATTAAGAGAGGCGGTACAGGAGAAGTTTAATTATGTCGACCGATTCATTCTGTGAGAATAGCTTGAAATTCAGTTTTAAAAAGATGCGTTTATGTACTCAAAAGAATGGTGGATTTTTTGAACATTTTCTAAAATAACTTAAAGTGTATGTAGTGATATTATTTTTTTAAGTTTTAGTTTGTGTAATGTAAATTTTAATGAGCCGTTTTATAATATATTTTGTCTTTTTAGAAGTTATAAATCATAACAAAATAAGAAAACCATGCCAACTAAGTGAATTTAGTCAAGAAAGATAAGAATTGGCTATAACTCACTAATTTTGTGAAAAAAAAACATATTATAGCTTATATCGCTGAAAAACTTAAAAAATGGCGCTTTTTATAAAGTCATGGCTAACTATGGTTTCCATTTAAAAAAAACATGTGTTTGTGTCATATCTTAAAAATGACAGGCTTTAGAAGAAATCGGAGAACACAAACTTATTAGGGATGTGATTATCTTCAACTTTTATCTGAAAACTTTTTGTCTAAAATAAATTTGTTTTTTTTTTCGAAATATGAAGTAAACCATGAACTTTTTCAAAAATCTGAAAGGCGCATATTTATGACCCCACAAAACTGCAATTCTTTCCTTATTTAACCGACTCTCTATCTCCAGTAGTTTCCGATTCCGCATTTTTTTATTTCCGTATTCACCCTGTATAATATAAAAATTAGTGGTTTTAACAAAGCCTAAACTAAAATTTGAAATTCTGTTTTTTAATTGAAAATGTAAAAAGTTCATTCTATTCAAAAAAGTTATTTTCTATCAAAAGAAAGTGAAAAAAATACCGAGCGTACGTTTGAAAAATGACAAGTTGTACCGGAAATAACTCCTGTTTCACCGGAAATGACTGAAATTAATTGAATACGTCAATCTCAATCTATATATTATATTATTATATACAAACATATCAATTCTCGATTTTTTTATCTGGAAATATACAAAAGTTATAGAGGTTTACAGTTTATGAAAACACCCGGTATGTCTAAAAAACGTTCCTTTTATTAAAAAAAGATATAGATATACATA
>NW_022146407.1:7852-33798 GCF_002938485.1 Sitophilus oryzae
TTAGAATGAGAGAAATATTAGTATTTTTTTATCTTTGTATCGAAGTGGGCCTTGATTTTATGTTGACCTAGTTGCCTAATTATTTTTATCACAATTTAATATTCTATATTATTATTTATCTGCATAATTAAAGACTTTTGAAAAGGTAAATCAACATTCTATATTAGTATTACCATTTACAATTAAAACGCCAGGGTTACAACTGCACTATTAAATGGAGAATTTAGAGAGAATTGGATTGGAACAAGGGGCCTCATATCTTAGCCCCCTATCTAGGCCTGCTAGGTCCTGTAATTTAACTCCTTTCGACTTTTTTATTTTTTAAATTAATACCTTATAAATAAGGAAAAACTATTCGAAGGAGAGAAGAAGGAGAGAAAAATTGCAGAAGGCTACTAGTCAAGCTTTTGGACTTATTACACCAGTTCGCCTAACAAATCGTTGTAACTCGGTGCGCAAAAGATGTTTATTGTGTATTCAACAAGGAGGTGCTCAGTTTGAACATCTTTGATGATTATTTTAAGAAAACTATATTCGTCACTCAAAAAATACGTTTTTTTAGTTTTGTTTTTAGTTTATTGTTTCGATTTCAATTGTAATTACTAATACTAATAGAGAATGTTAATTTTCATTTTCAAAAGTCTTTAATTATGCAGATAAATAATAATATAGAATATTAAATTGTGATAAAAAATGATTAGGCAAATAGGTCAACACAAAAAAGGCCCGTTTCGATATAAAGATAAAAAACCTAATACTTCTTTCGTTCTAAAAAATAGATACACACAACTTCATATCGTTGGAAAGGGTTAAACACCAGCATTATTTTAAGTTCATAGCCAACTATGATTTCCATTTAAGAAATTATATTTTTCATTATTTGTGACAAAACGAGCAAGCATAGAAAAAAACTGACTACGCCACAGGATTGCGCTTAAAAAAGTGCCTTAAGAATGTTTTTACAGAATTTTATTATTCCGTGAGATACAAAAGTTATGGGCAATTTTCCAAATGGTAAAAAATTCAAAAAGACCCCGTATCTCAGTTGGCAGTGAAAATATGAACAGGCGGTTTATGCCATTAAACGTGTCTCAGAAATCGAGCCCATGACATCTATGTCGGTTTTGCTTGGTTTTGCTCTATCTAGTCAGGAAATAGGTTTTCTCTGTTAAAACAGACCAATTTCGACCACCCTGTACATAGAAATACTACGTATTTTTGGAATCTAAATAAGTTCATTGTACGCAATTTACCTCTGTACAAAAGTGCTTTTTTTGTCCGTTAGAGGGCATCAAATTTATATTTATATTTTATTAATAAATACTAGAATTTATAGGACTAAATAAAAAAAAATATAGGATCTTCTTGCGATGCGCAGTAGTGAACGCAACGGGTATCGGCACCCAGACGGACCGCATGCTGTTCCAGAGAGCATAGTAAAAGATATTTGATATATCTTTTACTATGCTCTCTGAAACCAGTCAGCTTTTTTAATATGCTTTCTCAAAAACGTTGCCAGCTCTTAGACTATTACGTTAATTAAAATTTTATGAATAACAATATATCAAAGAATGAAATAGAATTGACATTACCATAGAAACGCTTTTTGGATTTTTAGCACTTCAAAAATCAACCATATTTTCATGTTTTTCTTAATTTTCTCTAAAACAGCATGGAAATTTGAAAAAGTATAAATGGGATTAACCATTTTAGAACAAACAATTTTTTTTTATGAAATATGCATTTTTCTCAAAATATGAATAATAAAAAAAATTCTCCTTGTAAAGACAATCCTGGGATATACTGTAGAAAATTACGATAAAAAGTAAAATCAAAATCGATTTTTGAATTTAGAAAATATATTGCTGAACTATAGTTAAGTTAATACGAGTTAATATCGACGAGAGAAGTTTAGCTTGTGTATTTAAGATATTAAAATATTTTTTTTAGTATTCTCAGCACACTGATGAAACAATTAAAAAAACACAATGATGTTTTGACAGGCAGGACGAATGTTCTCATTGTGAGCACGCGAATCATTAATCTTCTGTTAGGTAACGAAACTATCGTGGCGCACAGATGTAAGCAAGTATTTATTTAGATTATGTCGATGGCAACCGGACTAAAGGTCAGCACCTTACCGTTTCGTTATTTTCACTTATTTTTTCTTGTTTGCCCAACACCCCATTCTAGAAAAGCGGGAAGTCTATATTTTACCTAGCGGTTTTCTCTTTGATCTTACGAAGTAAGCTATTTTGAAACTGGGTCTCCACCTGTAACTTACAAGCATTTAACAGAAAGGTTAGAAAAAGTGATACGGCAAAGATATGATCTGAACAAATTTTCTCCAATTTAACCAATCTTGTAGCTTAACATTTGAGAAATAGCAATAGTGACATTGCCTGAATTAGACACCTTGCACTTTGCAAAAATTAGGATTCATTGACGTATTCAATTGTTGTTGGTCACTTTCTGTTTTACCAGAAATGACTAGTACTTCTGATTTTTAAATTATAGTAAATGACACTCTGAATAGAATGACATATCTCAACTTATGTTGTATATGTATATGTATCAAGACATATGTCAAGTTTTGACATTTTCGCTTAAAACAAAATCGTATTTTAATTTCAATCTGGAGTGCCATGGCTGTGTTAAAAACACTAATTTTTAATCAAGGAGCCTTGGAAAAATAAATTTGATCGTCTAATATTTTTCGTGTCTTGTCCTGGCCGGTATTATACTGGGGTATACAAATCGTATTTTCAATCATATCTCAATTTTTTCAAATGGAACAAAGGTGGCTCATTAGAAAAAACGTTTTTTACGAATAATTTGGTAACACACACTTGGTATTTTGAGTCAAAATGTCGTTATTAACCGGATAATACAATTTCAAATAAACCTTATATGCCAAAATGTGAAAAGTTGACATATGTCGTCCTATTAAGAGTGTCATTTTCTATCGAATCCAATGAAAAAATACCGAGGGTGTCATTCAAAAATCAAAATTTGTAGTCAGTTCCGGTGAAACAGGAAGCGACCAAAAACAATTGAATACTTCAATCCATCCTAATTTGTGTCATATACTAACATACCAAATCTCGTTTTTTTATCTGAAAAAATAAAAAAGTTATAAAGGTGAGCCACTTTTGAGACGCACCCGCTATAAGAAAGTATAATTGTTGTTATTAGCAAGAACTGATAGCTCTGATGGTAGCTAATACATACTCTCATATGATTTTGGGTTAGTATAGTCTAGGAGGCGGTGAAGATTTTTGGTACTTATTTTTCCAGTCAGCAAACACCGATAGAATTATTCAGTATGTTATTCTAGGCAAATTTCATATATAATAATAATGGAAATTATAGTATTATCACAGATTAGGTATCCTAGAAGTATACAGATAAAAATCTTGTCCCTAATTCGTGGTACGAAAATTGTTTTTTATGACGATGTGCAAACGAGTCAAATTTCCTGTGCGCAAAAATAAACTCGCGTAAAATAACAATAAACGCGTAATAGAGAGATATCGCTAAACCGAATAGCGTGCATGGACGTTAATAACGCCAGGTGTTATTTCCTTTACGTGAGGTGGTATTAACTCTCTTCATTTATAGCATATTTATAGTTATCGGATCGGAAAGAATTCTGATCGCGTTGCGTCCGCTATTTAAACTTAACCTAACTTTGAATTTAAAACTTTGAAATTGTTTTGTTTACTAGGTATTTTAAAACTAAAGGGCTAAAGTGCTTATTTCCAGTGCTTTGTTGTTTAACGTCTGCCAGTGGGTTTAGGGCAACAAGCAACAAATTCTCTTAGAAGGGCTAAGTCGTCATCTGCTGTAAACCTAAGACTCTTTATAGGTTCTTTAGTATTGGAAGAGGTGGAATCTATATTTTGGGCCATATTTATTTAATTAAAACTAATCCCAGCTACTTAAATATCAAATTACCTAATAAAACTAAAGCAATAATTCAAAACAATTCAAACGTAACCTAAAAATAAAAGATCTCGCCGGCCGGCTCCGGTTGTCTAATACCCGCACATAACCATTTAAGCAATTTTTAAACGTTATCAGAGATTATTTAGAAAGAGCGCTTGGTGTAATTGATCCGCAAATTACGTCAGGCGGTAACGTTATTAGCGGATGTTGCGTTAAAAATTGACTCGCGCATATCGTAGCCATGATAAGGTACGCGTAAATACTGGATGACGCTATTCGGTTTTCCGATATCTCTCTGATAACTGTGCCGGCGCTGTGCACAATTTTAGAGGCCATAAGTGGGCGTGTTCTATGTGCGCAAACTAGTCACCTAACTAGTGCCCGATTCCGAAAATTGGAACCACGAAAAACAATAAAGAAAAAACAAAGATTATAATCTGTATAACCTGTGGTATTATTTAGCATGTAAAAAATTTCAAATCTGGGAAAATAAGAGCACAAATTTTGTAATTTTTGCAATTTTCAAGATGCCGCCAGACTCATTTCCCAATTTCGTAAATCAGCCAGACTTGCTTTTGATTATAGTTTCTGATAGTATCACATGATTGTACTTGCATCACGTTAAATTTCAAGCGTGGGAGAATAAAGGTTGATTCTCACTATACCTTCCGTATCAACTACCTTCCGTTTACATAAAATATTATATGATTATGTTCTGTATGTCTTCCGTTCCATATCCTTTCCTTCCATATATTTTTTTGGCGGACGGACTGAAGCGTATCGGAAATAGCGCTGTCAAGTTCTTACATTTGCGGTTCTGTTAACCAGTTCATCAGTTCTGTGAACATTTTGCTAATATTATTTATATTCCTTCATCTCTTAATTAAATCTATTACCTTTTTCAAAAGATACAAATTTTTAAAGTAAAACTTTTGTAATGATATAAATTGTACCTACAATAAAAAGAATGGAACTCATACGGACCGGAAGCATACGTATAGCGTGAATACAATCAAAAATACGGAACTGATATGGAATGGATAAGGAATGGAATGGAAACGGAAGATATAGTGAGATCAACCTTAAGGGTTTCAAATATCTGTACAATTTTTACATCCGCAAATTTCAGACTCACTTTCGTCAGATTGACTTTCCTTCACTTGAGATGTGCCAGACTGTTATTTCCATTAATAAAATGTTTCTCTTTAATAGGAAAAATAAGTGGCCTTTTTTATTTTTATTATTTGGTGAACCCGTCCGAAAATTTTAGCTAGACTCACAAAATGTCACTATCCGAACACACTATTATATAATCACCCACTGGGAAAATAAGTACAAAAAAAAATTCACTGTCTCCTGGACTAGTAGAAATCTGACATATCCAGCGACGGCAGCGACCATATTATCTTGTATTTTTGGAGAAGATTTTTGACCTACTTTAAAATATAGACATGTAGAATTTTTGACTAATGTTGTCATCACTGACAATTGAAATGTTAAATCCTAAATCAGGCCAAATATCATCGATCTTTTGTTCGATAATTCGAGCGTAACAATGTCGTCACATATCTATTTAGGAGTAATGAGATAAGAGGTCACGAACTCGTAGTTTCGGTATTTCAATTTTTTACACGATGTTATTAACTGAGATGCTTTTTTCCGCGTTCTTTGCTGATATGTTACATAATCATTTTAATTCTCTTTCAGATTGTAGTTGACTGGTATATTATAACTAGATTTTGCCCACGACGTTGATCGCGATTTAATTTCCCCACGTGTTACAATAATTAGTTTTTATATGTTTTAATACAGGTTAGCAATTATTGATAAATCTGCACTTGCACAGCGCACAGTGTTGCACCTTATAGGGGAATTGGGTCAAAGTTCATATTTTGAAAACAAACTAATATTAATTATTGCGACTATTTTTATTTATTTTGTTTATAAGAGAGCCAACTTTTGCTCCAAAAATGATTGCAAAATTGTCATCCCCTATGCGAGGGTGTCATCCCCCAAAATTTTTCACATGGAAAGAGGGGCCAATTTATACCTTATTGAAAAGGTCTTTTATTTATTTACCTAAATATTGGTGTATAGTTCTCCAAAATCGATAAGCCCCTATTGAAAATATGGAGGTTTGAAATATCAATAATAAGGAAAAAATGCAAAATAAATTATATCAAGAAATTTGGAAGGTTTTTTAAACAAATTTTAAAAATACGTTATTTTAGGGTAAAATCCATAGAGAAATCTTCAACATTCAAGTGGGGGTATCATCCCCCAATTTCAAACCCCACTATTTTCCTAAGGAGTTGATTAATTTTCAAAAAATAACCAGCATTATAATAAAAGTCCTCCATTAAATTAAAGTCCTCTTAATAAAATATTACTGGACCCCTATTTCCATTGGAAATAAATTGGGGGATGATACCCCCACTTAGAGGATTAAAGAATTTGCTATGGTTTTAATACATTTGACGTATTTTTGAAAATGTGCTAGAAACCTTACAAAAAATATATTATAAATTTAAAAATAAATATTTGGCATTTTTGGTATAAAATCCTAAATTGAAAATAGCAGAGGATTTCTTTAAAAATAGAAAATTAACAAAAATCGTAAAAATGCGCAAAACATGATGTATATTATTTTAATTCTACAATATTACAGTTGAGGGTTGGAACCTTTGGTGTTACACAGCAAAATAAAAACACTAAATTACCAAATACACCAAAACACTTTTACTTTTTACACTAGACGCGCGTTTCGCTAACTATGTTAGCATCATCAGCAGATGATTATAAACTGAGTTATTATTTTACAAGTTATATTTTATATTACTATATTTATATATATATATATATATATATATATATATATATATATATATATATATATATATATATATATATATATATATATATATATATATATATATATATATATTATATTTTTTATTACAAGTTATTTTTTTTACAAGCTACCCATTTTTCATTATAACATGCTGTTGGGAATAGCAGAGGATTGTTCTAAAATAGAGAAAAATAGCAAATTCCGCAAATCTCCGCAAAAAATGATTGTTATCATTTTAAACTAAATTGTTTTAAGATTTTATTTTCAAAATTTCTTCGGACTATATTGATATATTTTTTTGTAATTCTAAGTCAAAGTTGAAATTTTTTTTTAGTTAAATAAATACTAAAGGCAAATAACTAACTGACTGCTTACCTTCTAAATTAATATCCATAGTCTCCTTAATGTTAAAAAATAATAAAACTTAAAATGACAAAGTGCTCTTATAGAATAAATTTTACACTAATCTTTCAATTAACGCACAAAATTATTTTTCGTTTTCTTTATCTCTGTTTCTTTGGAATTCGTAAACAATAAAAAAAGAACATTCTATTTTTATTATCAGCAGACATTCCTCTAAAGATAGGTGTATTTACAAACCCAAAAATAAATACACGCATTTTTTAATTATGTCCATTGAGCGCAACAGTGTGCAGCGTTCCTATCCATCGCTACCGAAGTTACTTTCCTTACTAAGAACTGATGATGAATCATTGACACTTTTTTCTTTACACCAAAAATTCATGTATCGTGATACACAAGCTAGTGGTAACAATAGTGGCATATTTGTGAGTGGTCCACTTATTTATATTATATAATATTGATATTTTAATACAAATTTTGTCAAAGTGAATGAAATTATTTATTAATTTTTCATTTTACGAATGTAAAACTATTTGTTACACGTAAAAAACTATTTTTAGGCGCAAAAAAATATTTGTTACGCGTAAAAAGCTATTTGTTACACGCAAAAAACTATTTGTTACACGTAAAAAACTCTTTTTTACGCCAAAAAGATATATTTTTAATTTCTTACTTTTTAACATTATCCTAATCAAAGTACACTTTTTCATACATGTCCTTCAAATCCTTCAATATAATAGCTGTTAGTAAGAAGTTTAACTTCAAATATATGTGTGTTTTTATTCGTTATTGATAATATAATATTAAAAAAAGGACGTCGGCGATGGCTGTGAGATGAAAATCGCTGTCATTTTATAGGTAAAATTTTATGGGGTATATCTATCATGGATCATCATTTCCAAGCCAACTGGACACGGTTTTTTTTTCGATCATACAGTACTTTTGTGAACAATACTTTATGTGGTACACGTTGTCCCATTTTCGTGTGTTCAGTAAAGATGTGGTTTTTACATTACTGTGTAACTTTTTTATTAAAGTAAAGATGCTAGATACAGATTTGTCCTAACCCTCTTTGGTCAACCGTTGGGAGCTATCATTCGGACCCCAACTTTTTTTTAATTGAGATACCCTGTATTTTTTATTTTATTTGCTTTGTTATGAGCATTTTAAAATATATAATACTCTATACTAACGTTCATGAACAAGGTGAACGCATTATTTAACTTTTTAACATAGGTGGCCAGATTGAATTGGGTACCGTATGATCGAAAAAAAACGGCGTCCAGTTGGCTGGGAAATGATGAACGATGAAAAAAACCAAAAATTTGTTTTACTTCAACGAGTTGTTTTTTAACTTAATGGATACATTTTCTTCCCTTAATTGAATCAGTGAATCTGTTACATACTTAAAGCCCGCTTGATCAGAAAACTTTTTATCATACTGTATACTAGTTACCCAATTCTCAACTGGCTTTACTCGATTATATAACATTCTATCAAACTGCTTTTCTTTTTAAATACATACCACTGCCGCATTCTCTTTAAAAGTCAATAGACAAACTATTTTTAATTAAACATTTTAATTAACATAACAAAAAACGATGATTAGACGATACGGTCTCCATTTAAAATGTTGCCTCAAGAAAATGTCTTTCGTGTAGTCATCGCAACTGCATCATACTTTCTTCAATACATCGAATAGAATTTCACGTTGCGTCTGTATCACATTTCTTGATACTTAGGTTACCGATATTAACCTATGCAAGTTGACACAATAATACTTCTATTCAAAAAAATAACTGTAATATTTTTATAAGCTTCTTTATCACTGTTTAAGTACTTATAAAAGAAATAATAATTCTTTTAAATTTAGCGTATATAGGTAAATTGAAAACATTTTATAAAAATATATATTTTTATATAGTTTATTGTATATAGTTATACAGGATATTCCCAAAAAAAGTTACACATCAAACTTTTTTGTAATGGAACACCCCATATAATTATTGATTTTCGGATTCTAGGGAAAAAATAAAGGTAAGGTTGATTAAAGAAGCTAAAAATATGCTTAAAATGTAATAATTTTGACATATTCCACATTTTGTGAAAATGAAGAATACAATTTAAATTTCAATAATAGCTATCTAAATTGTAATTTAGCCTGTATAGCCTGATATTTAGTTACAATAACCATTGTATGTTAAACACATGAACACCCAGTATATTATTCCAGTGTTCAATGGAGAACTCATATATCTTCAGATTATTATTCAGGACACCTAACCTTCAAACAAAGATTTTCTTTTTTATGATTTTGCGTCAGTGGATACTTATTATTTGAAACAATCTAGGATGTAGGGTAAAATACTAAATAAAAAGATACACGCTTAAAACATATTTTAATTTTCACAGAATTAAAACTAGATATAAATCTATAACTATATAACAAAAATTAGAGAGAGATGAAATCAAATACATAAAATGCTCCCCTTCCTGATTTGTGCATAAAATGAGTTGCTTTTCAAAAGATCTTTTCATGTTGAAAGGCATACGTGGAGTTCTACTTCGAAAAACAGCCAAAATCATTCATTTCTCTCATATTGTCGACAATAGTTGGTCGAGTTTTGTAAACACTGTCTTTAACATATCCCTATAAAAAAAAACCCAGACTAGATAAAATCAGGAGCATTTAAGTATTGTTGCGGCGTCCTTTTTTAATTTGAAGTTCAATAAAACACAAGTTTACTTAATCGGGGTGAGTTGCATAGAGGCCACTAGCTTTTTAATTTTAACAGCCGGGTGGTCGGGGTTCAAAGATCTGAATAAAAGGGCGCCACGAGATTATACTCTATGAACTCGGCATAAAAGATGTTACTATTAAGTAGACTTCAACACTAACTTCGAACTGTTGAGTGTAACTACCATGAACTTCAAATGTTTACTATAATTATTTAAACTTAAGTGACTCTAACTTAACTATGAGACTAGACTGCAAATAATACTACTAAAAATATTTAAACAATTTATTAAAACATTAAAAAAAGTTATAAAGAAAAGAAAGAATGAAATGTAAATGATTGAAATATATTAAGAAATTTAAATCGATATGAATTACTAAAAATATGCTTCGTCATAATAAGACGTCATCCCCCTTAGCTTAAACTAAGTATGCTCTAAGGGCAGAATACAAATAGCAAATCTAAACCTAAACTAAAATTGTACAGTCTTACTCTACTCGATGTGATATAATTGGAAACTATTCGAACTTCCTCCGGCTGAGCTACGGTGTATAGCTACAGGGTTGCTACGGCGCCGGCGGTGCACAGCAGCTCGATGAATGTCACTGGAGCCCACAGCAGACGTGCAGAGGAAAGGCAAGTTGTTGAGGTTTCAATCGGTGAATATAAAAAAACCTCAACAAGGGTTTACGATGTCCAACGTGTACCTCTACACGGACAACAGGAACGGATGGAATTCTGGACTGTTCTGTGCTATACGGTCTGGATCGGTCTTCTTGCTCTTGGAACTCTACTCGGGGACTTCTTGGGTACGTGGAATCGGAATATCGGTCGGAAAATTTGGCTATTTTAATCCCATTGAGGAAATTGGTCGGCGGTCAATACAAATCAACAAAATCCAACCACGTCTCTGACCAAATGTGTTTCGGAAGCCTTAATCCTTCTCTAGGAAGACCTGTTAACTACCAACAGGGAATGCTTCACGAAACGCAGCCAGTTCTTCACGACGATACCCGGTCGGTGGATACACAAGAAGTGATGCAAGGATTCGATTTCCTTCACAAAATCAGATTTCAACCGGAAATCTCCCTCCAGGATATAGATAGACAACTATATATCTCGACTCAGTCCAACTCACAAAAAGGCATAAATAAAAAACGATGTTCTAGAATATTTTCCACAGCCATATTTCATATCCGGTCAATGAACGAACTTAACTCAGAAATCCCACAATTAAAATGAACGAATTGCACACTGCGATCCACACAAAAAATAAACAATTTAATTACGAAATTTTATCTGGTAATTATAAAATTTCAATAACCAAAACAAAGGATAAATAAATCCAAAAACATCTGATTTGATCTGACAGTGACAAGTGACGGACAGGTGATATCAAAGATAAAGAGAGTCCAGTGATAATATTGTGTAGCTGTAGCTGTATAATATCGCGGTGTATATCGGGTTGCATAATTGTAAAATTTAAATAAAATAATATTTAACAATAAAATTATAGTAAATATGATGCAAAAATAATAGTTATTTGCGATAATTCATGAGTTAGCACACAAAGGTCGTAGCGAGGAAATTTAACTGTTACATTGTATTTAATAGAATCATATCAATTCTTTCTGATGTAGGATTAGTTAGCATTTTCGGCAAATTTTGGAGATTTTTTTTTGTTTCAACAACACAAAATGATAACTAGTTGCTAAAGCTGAACCAATTAGACAGCTATATTGAAGTAACATCAGACATAAGTAACATAAACGAATAAGTAACATTGAAGTAACATAAAATATCACAACCACTTACATTTTATCAAATAATAATAAAGATCTACTGATACTAAATCATAAAAATTAAAATATTTAAGAAAATCTTTGTTTGAGGGGTATATATATATATATTTCGTATGGGGTATTAAGAGTACACATGATATCAAGAAATTAAAAAAAAAGAAAAAGAAATCAATACAATAATACAAACAATTTAAAGATCAACAATCAGATGTGTGAGAGACATATCACAATGTTACAGTAAAAACGAACAACTATAAATTTACACTACAAGATTTAGCTCTGCGACCCATTCTATAGCATCCAGGCGAGCCTCATGAAGACGATTTAAAGAGAACTGCGCCTTTGTTAATGGGCACTCTGTTGCGATATGAAAAGGTGTATGTTCAGAATGTCCGCAATCGCAGTTAGGGCTGTCGGTTAGTCCCCATTTGTGTGTCCAGAAGCGGGTTCTGCCATGGTTAGTTTTGAACCGATTGAGTGTTGTCCACGTTTTTCTTGGCAAATTGAATCCGGGAGGGCAAAGTACTGGGTCAGTTATCAAGTGATGAAGGTCAGGATTATTTTGTGACCATTCATCTCGCCAGCAGTCTTCAACCCGAAAGTTGGAATTTAGTAGCTGCTGCCCTAATACCCATGGCGGTTTTCTGGATTTCAGGCGATTCAAGAAATTTTCGCAATCATCATGGATGGGCAGATGAACATTGCTGGTGCACTTTTTCCACTCTCTGACTAGAGCCGCCTGTCTTCTCAGATGAGGGGGAGTAATGTTTGATAATACAGAGAGCCAGTGGATCGGAGTGCTTCTGATAGTGCCCGTTATAATTCTCATCGCGCTGTTAAGACGAGTGTCAATAAGATGAGTATGATTGCTATTTATCCAGACAGGGCAGCAATATTCTGCCACCGAATATGTGGGGGACATTGCAGTTGTTTTAAGTACCCTGGCGTTTGCTCCCCAGCTGCTACCTGCGATCTTGTGTAGTATATTATTTCTAGTATTTATTTTTGCAGCCGTCTTGGTGAGGTGTGGCTTGTTTGAGGGGTGGGTAACCTTAATGGTATTTTAAAGAGAATTGAATATCGGATTAATATACTGGGTGTTCAATTTAAACTAAAGGAGTAACTTGCTTTTAAAGGCGACCAATGTTCAATATTAATATTGCCCCACCCTGTAACCACCCATAACTCTTTGAGTCAGGCGTTTTAATTTGATTTAAAAAAGTACAATAGTTATTTAACTGCATATTAGGCTATTCCGGGTAAATTCCAATTTAGGTAGCTTTTATTGAAATTTCAAAATTGTTCTTCATTTTTAGAAAATGTAAAATAAGTCAAAAACCTTACATTTCAGTCATATACTTCCCTACTAAAACTCACCTTTATTTTTCTCCTAGAATTCGAATAGCAATTAATACATAGGGTGTTCCATTACAATAAACACAACTTTGATGCGTAACTTTATTGGGGGGCATCCTGTAGAAGTCGCTATATTTTTAAAAAGTGCTCTGAATTAACCTAGATATGCTCACGAAATTTTATTTCAATACAAACTGTTATATGAGAGGCGCCCTCTTGTACAAGAACATCGATACCTAAAATAATAGGACGCACAAAATTAGGAGACATCAACGCTACATTAGAACAGAAACGTTACAGAAAATTCTGTAAACTTGGACGTAATTCAGTTTTGGCCTGTTCGATATCTTATACCCAAGTAGATTTTTAGACACAAAATCGAAACAAAAATCGAAAAACTTTGTCACATTTTTGATACATATTTTTCGTAACATAAATGGCTTTTTGTTTCGAAACATTTTTTGGTTTCGAAACGTTGTTTTTATTTTGAAATCCTCAAACAGACAGAGACTATTTTAGTTTGGTATTTTGTTTCTTAACATTTAGAAACAGTGGCTGCTAAAAACGGGAACATATTAGACACAAGTTGCAGAAAATATTTTGAAACATTTCCTCTGAAAGTTTTGATTTTACATCGAAACATTTCAGGAAACGGCTAGTGTCAACACATTGGAAATACATGTAATAAAGCCATATAAAATATACAGGGTTGTTCACCACATACGACACGGAGTATTGTATATAGCTAAACGATTAGATTTTTACAAATTGTAAGTTTTGGTTTCGTTGAAGGCCTATTAGAGCTACAATTTAAAAATATTTTTACAAGATACAGAGTGTCCCAAATAAATAAAAAATATAAAAGTTGTATTTTTTTTAAAGGAAAACACTGTATATTATTACATTTTTAGTTTCTACGATTAAAATAAAGGTAAATTTGATAATAACTTACCGTTTTTGAAATATTTAGGTTTTTGTCAAAATACAGTAATAATTTTAATGCTTCATTTCTCTAAGCGCATTTAAGTTTTTAAAACTAAATATTGGTAGGTACTGAAGTATTTTTATTTACTGAGTTTCGTGTTGCAATAATAAAAATTATACTACCTTATACAGAGTGTCTAAAAATTTATTTTAAATAATTACTAGCTTTAAACGACAATAAATTGTTTAATTTAATTAAAACACCCTGTATATTTTATGAGAATCAGATGCACAATTTAATTGTCTATGAAAATGTATTATACTATTTTCTACCTATCTCTTCAAGTTTCCGTAGAAAATGCATTTCCTTATAATTTAGAACTTATTTATCGATATACCTATGGAATACTGACATTTTAGATTATTTTTAAAGATATACCAACTTTTTAAAGATTACAGATTCTAATATTGTCGATATAGTTCAATTATTTCTTTAAAAAAGTAAAAACTGTTTAAATATTTGTTAAAGAGGACCTATTAATATGATTCCAGTATTCAAACTACATTATTTGACTGTTTGCGTTGATTAATAATAATTGCTCCAAATACTAAAAAACTGAATTTTGTATGTGTATTAGAGAGTGTGGTAAAAAGTAACACCTCAAAAATGATATTTTATTTTTAGACAAATGCTTATTTATAACAACAGAGACGTTCATTTTCAACTTATTATTATATTGATTTCTGACTCAAATCCACATTTATTTAGAATAATTTATTAACGAACACAATTAAGTATGTAATTAATTAGTATTTGGGCGGAAATAATGGTGGTATATTTAATTAATAGTATACCCTTTTATAAAGATTTAAATAGTTTTCTTTTTGCATACAAATGGCCTGTACATTTTGTACATTTGTTGTTTTAAAAACAATCTAAAATGTACCTATTCCATGGGTATATTGATAAATGAGGTCTAAATAAATTATAAGAAAATGCATTTTCTACGAAAACTTGAAGGGATAGGTAAAAAATGGTGTAATACAATTTGATAGACAATTAAGTTGTGCATTTGATTCTTTTAAAATATACAGGGCGTTCCATTTAAATTAAACAAGTTATTGCCGTTTAAAGCTTGAAATTATTTAAAATAATTTTTAGACACTCTGTATGAGGTAGTATTATTTTTATAATTGCAACACAATAACTGATCAATAAATAAACTTTAGTAAATATTTAGTATTAAAAACTTTGATACCCTTGGAGAAATGAAGCCTTAAAAATTTTTACTGCAATTTCACAAAATTAAAAATATTTCAAAAACGGTAAGGTTTAAGTGTAATAAACCTTAATCAAATTTACCTTTATTTTAATCGTAGAAACTAAAAATGTAATAATACACAGGATGTTCCATTTAAAAAAATCCAACTTTGATATTTTTTATTTATTTGAGACACTCTGTATCTTGTAAAAATATTTTTAAATTGTAGCTCTAATAGTCCTTCAACGAAACCAAAACTTACAATTTGTAAAAATCTAATCGTTTAGCTACAATACTACGTGTCATATGTGGTGAACAACCCTGTATAGGTTTCGAAAATGTTTCCTATTTGTGACATAGCGTTTCTATTTTGTGTCAAGAAACAGACACAATTATTAGAAACATTACCTAAAATGTGTCCGCAAGAATGCTACTTGGGTAAGATACGAAAGAGGGACCGAGATACAAAGGGGGTCGAAAAAAGCACCATTTTCAAATTCGTCCTCTATTTCGGAAAACAAGAAGACTAGATCAAATCTGTGTATAGCATCTTTACTTTTATCAAAAAGTGTAGTGATGTGAAAACCGCATCTTTGTATTTCTACTAATAAACGAGAAATTCCATAAAATATACAAAAATGGCACGCTGTACTTTCGTTTTCAACCTGATTCAAAGTTACCGACTGATGCTCATCTCACTCGTAAACTTCATCTCTTATTCATTATTAAAAAAATATGTTATTTCATTTTATCTGACGTTGTCTATACCAGACAATAGACTATACCAGTTCATATCAACTTGTAAGATTTAAAGCTTCCTTTTCGAAATACAGGGTGTTAAAGTTACTTAAAAAAGAAAAAAAAATTAAGATATTTGAAAAACTATTTTATCGACTTTGATATAACTTGACCCGTTTATAATACTTACTATGGGACTTAATTTGATGTAATTAGATTTAAGTTTAATGGCCAGGGGCAGCGGCGGGGCATCACTGTTAAATAATTTTAAAGGAAAAAATAGGCACGCCACTGCTTTTTTAGAAGTTTAATATTATTTTTGGATTTAGTAATTAAAAATATTATTTTTTTGTCTATATTATAAATTAAATAATAATGGTTAATCAGAATAACTACTATTATTGTTGATAATTACTCAACATCAACGCATTGTTTGACGGCAACAATATCAGAAATCAATGCGTTGATGTTAGTGAAGTTATCAATTCGAACAATTATTGTAATTGTTCTAACTAACTATTATTATTTAATTTATTATCCAGGGTGGAGTGAATAAATAAATTTATTTTTTTTCGCAAGAAGTAAGCAAGATAGACAAAAAAGTCAGGAGACAAAAAAGTAAGTATTATAAACGAGTCAAGTTATATCAAAATCGATTAAATAGTTTTTCAAATATCTTAATTTTTTTTTCTTTTTTTTTAACACCCTGTATCTCAAAAAGGAAGCTCTAAATCTTACAAGTTGATATGAACTTTTTGTTTTATTTTTGCACGTTCTATCGTCTATTAAATTTTCCCGATTAAAATCTGAGACACCCTGTATATTCAAAGGTATTTTATTATGTTTGTTTTTGAAGAATCAATTGTCCATTTATGGCTAAAGCTATTAATACAAAATTATGGAATGATAATCTCCGTTTAACGCTTTTTTTAACGGAAATATACAAAACAATAATATTTAAATAACGATAGAGATAAATTTAAAAGGAATTCAGTTAAGTCTTCGAAAAGATTAAAAAGGAATTGTCGATAAATTATGAGGTATTTGGATTAAAGGCTATCGTTGCAAAAATATGTGCTGTTCCTATTAAGAATATTTTGTAATATGGATCTATGGCTTGAGAATATTTCATCGCAATTCATATATGGAAAGAAAACTTGTCTTGTTGCGTTAAAGTGTGTTGTTCAATAGGTATTCTTATGGTTCGAGTATTATTATTAGTTTTTTCTATGTATCAGCTTTAATTTAGATGATTTACAAATACAGGAACAATCATATGAACTTATTTATTATATTGTGTTACCTTGCAGTGCCATTTTTCCATGCATATTTCTAAAATTAACTACCATTTTGGCAACCATGGATATATTCGGCGCCAGACTGACTAACTGTAATTTAAATGGCCCGCTGGAGATTCAGGTGGTAGCTCTGCTGTAACAAATGTCAAGTTGCCTCGTTTATTTATTTATTTCTTGACATTGTCGTGCCTTTTGACACTTTATAGTTTTTTATTACGAGTTTTTGGTTTAAATGAATTGTGTTGTGATATTTTAAGCTTAATTTTTTTTACCAACAGACCTTGCAGTGGAACATTGTTCTTTTCAGAACCTCTTTTAGTGCGAAGTGGTACAAGATAGCTTAATCGCAAAAAACTCTTCGCAACCTTATTAGAATGTTTTGAACAGGAAAGCGGTAGTAATGGTTCTTTATGCCCCTTAAGTGCTGTTTAGGAAGTGAGTTTTGTTGACTAACTTTTCACTAGTAAATGACTATACAGGGTGGCGCTTCTCATACGCCGCGAAAGCTCCAAGGAGAGCGGTAGTTTATATCGAAATGAAATTTTGGCAGCATATGTAGGTTAACTGAAAGCATTTTATAAAAATATATAGAATTAAACAGGGTGTCCCCCAAAAAAGTTACACATCAAAGTTGCGTTTTTTCTAATGGAACATCCTATATATTAATTGATTTTCGGATTCAAGAAAAAAAATAAAGGTGAGTTTTATTAAAGAAGCATATACCTAAAATCTAAGGATTTTGACATATTTCACATTTTGTGAAAACGACGAGTAAATTTTAAATTTCGATAATGCCTTGTATAGCCTCTGATATTTAATTACAGTAACCACTGTATATTAAACCAAATTGAAATTTGACCCGCAAAGTTATACAGGGTGAGGCAAAATTAATATGGAACATTAGTCACTTTTAAAAGCAAGATACTCCTTTATTTTAAATGGAACACCCAGTATATTTTTCCGATGTTCAATGGGGAATTTATATATCTTCAAAATATTATTAAGGTTGCCTACCCTTCAGACAAAGATTTATTGGGACAAAATCGTAAGTATAAGTATAAAATCGTATAATCATAAGATTATGTGACAAAAATTAGCTAGATGAAATCAAATGCTCAAAATGCTTCCTTTCCTGTTAACTCATTTTAAAAGGCATATGTGGTTATACATAAATGCATACTGCATTCACCAACTAATAGAACCATATCAATTCTCTCTGATGTAGGATAAGTTTGCATTTTCGGCAAATTTCTGTGATTTTTTTTTGTTTTAACTGACACAAAAGGATAACTAGTTGTTAAAGTTGGACTAATTAGACAGCTATGTTGAAGTAACGTCAGATATATCACAGCCACCTAGATTTTATCAAATAATAAAGATCTACTCAGATCAAATCATGTAAATGAAAATATCTTGGAAAATATTTGTTTGAGGTGTAGGCAACCTTAATAGTATTTTGAAGAGACTCGAATTCTCCATTGAATATCGGAATAATATACTGGGTGTTCCATTTTAAAATAAAAAGAGTAATAACATGCTTTTAAAGGCAACCAATGTTCAATATTAATTTTGTCTCACCCTGTATAACTTTTTGTATCAAGTTTTAATTTGATTTAAAGTACAATAGTTAATTTAACGACGTATTAGGCTATACCGGTAAATTCCAATTCCATACCTTTTTTTTCAGAATCCGAAAATGAATTAATATATAGAGTGTTCCGTTACAAAAAACACAACTTTGATATGTAACTTTTTTGAGGACACCAGTTTAAAAATATGTAGGTGGCTTGTCCTCTACAAGTAGGGAGAGTCATATTGATATCAAAATCAAATTTTTTCATGTCAAAAACTCTCAATACCAATTTTCATCAAAATATTGATGACTGGCTACTTCAGAAATTATTTGGAAAAATCGATATAAAATGAAACTTCTACACCCTGTATCTCTGAAACTAAGCATTTTAGGACATACATTTATACGAACTTTTAACTTAATTTTAAAAAAAAAAATTGTGGGTGTTTGGGAAGGCTCGAAAGGGAAACAATGTTTTACGACGTTTCGCGTTTCGCGACTTTATTGTCGCTTCTTCAGGAACCAAAACATATATTAAACCATACTATGCCTACAAACATTCATGGCGATTCCAATCGTTGAATCATTTGAAACATACAGACGAATCGAACAGAATAAACTTAACGGTATTTTTTCTGTTCGATTCGTCTGTATGTGTCTTAGTAGTGGCTGTTGGAATTAGCGATGGGAACTATCGAATGAATTAGACTATCGAATGGTTACTGAATGAATGATTTCAACTATCGAATGGTTTCATTCGAATAAAATCATTCATTCATTTGTATACTAAAGCATATGTGACAACCTCGCCGTGCGACTAAATGGTTATCGTTAAGCCACGACTATCGAATGCTTTAGATAAATGAAATTTAGTATTCGTTTGATTTTGTCTGCGTCAGTGCATTATTAGTTCTTCCAAATTTTTATAACTTTGCCTTCTAAATACTGTGCTATTTTTTGCGTTTATTAAAATATTTAAAATACTAAAGTGGTAGTGTTTTTTTTAAATTGGACGAGATTGTGTACGTGTGCAGGTGGTCAAAATTTTTCCAAAAATTTGTGTGATTTTCCGATCTTCAATTATTTAATTCTATACGGTATATGGTCTATTTTTTTAATGGGCAATTTTGAGAAGTAACAATTATTAAGAGAGATGAGGTGAACTTATAATTAATTTTAAAATACATATGTATTTGTATTTAGATGTTTCAGTAATATGAATTAGTTGGAACTTAATAATCATATTTAAGTAATGTGGTAATGTGGTTATAAGTAAATGGTTATCGAACTCAAATTTTGGGATGAGAAAATTAAATTGATTGATTAAAGTTTAAATTTAAAAAAAAAAAAGTTAACGATATTTGTATTTTGTTTATGCTAATTCCCTTACATGTAGATTTTTGCGAAGAAATATTTCATTTAATTTTTAAAGTAAATGCCAGTAGAACCAAATATTATTTTAAATACTAATACAAAGTAATAAACATATATAATTTTGATTTTATGACGGTATTTTTCTTCTATTACACTGCATGCTTAGAAAATTAATAAATGTTTATATTTCATTTTAAAAATTTGTTGTTAATATAACAAATTGTTTTGTAATTATTATTATTTAATAAACCAACGTTGCCAAAAAATTTAGAGACTATATTATTTTAACAGGATCTAATATAAATAATTTGACTTCTAATTTGTTGTTTATATTTTGCTACTACTTAAAAAATGTTTATATTAAATAATTTTAAACTTTGTTGTTAATAGGTATAACAAATTATTACTGTTATTATTATTTATTAAAACTGCTTTTGCTTAAAAACATTAAAAATCATTTTCCTGCATCCAAATAAAAGTATTATTGCAGTGTAACAACAGAATATTAATAAAAAAAAAAATGCAAAATATAGTCATACCACAGGTCATACTATCCCTAACTAACTATAATACCAAAGCACAATATTCTTTGCTACTAACTAATACGAATATATGACAACAGCGCCGTTCATAATGTATTTTCTGTGTAAATACTAGCACCTCAATAAAAAAAAAAAAAAATAATGTGTCCTTATCTTTATCTGATGATCTATTAATGAATTGCAACTATCGAATGTTTCGATAGTATTCATTCGATAGTTCCCACTACTAGTTGGAATCGCCATGAATGTTTGTAGACATATGGATTAATATATGTTTTGGTGCCTGAAGAAGCAACAATAAAGTCGCGAAACGTCGCAAAAACAATGTTTCGTTTCGAGCCTTCCCAAACACCCACGATTTTTTTTTCTGTGTACTAACTACTGATGGGAACTAACAATAATCATAATTTTTAACTTATTTTTATGTGCAGAATATGCTGCCGAAGTTGACAGAATACAGTAAGTTCGGACCACCCTGTATGATAAATTAGAACGGCATTGATAAACCATAATTCAAGTGGGCTATTTTTGGTTAGGTTAAGTTTTTTGATATCCTTCTATCTTTTGATATCTTATATCCTTGTATATGAATTTTTAAAGTAGCTCAACCTAAGACGTTTATGGATGTAAAGCACCAGATGGCGGGGCGTATTTTACAGTCTTTTACTACAGAAAAATATTTTTGTTACTCTGAATTTTGATGCGACCAATAAAAACAGAGAAATAAAAATCGATAATTTTCGAACTGTGCCAATTGGTTACTAATCGACCAGATACTTTTGTCTATTAGATATGCTATAAAGCTGGTAATTATACAATCCGACCATTGTAAATACCCGACAAATTCTGCAAGTTCGACGAGGCCGATGCTTTTAACTGATAAGAAAAAAAATGTTTGTTTAGATAATTTCGAGATATTTTTCTTTCTGAATGCACATTTTAAAGTATTTTATATTCTTTGTCCGCTTGATCTATTTATACTGGTCGCTCGTATCGAAGTTCTGTTTCTTCTAAGTTTTAAAAAATGTTCTTATTTTTGAGAAGTTGTAGTGGTTGTAGTCTAAAATTAGATTAATTTTATTAGTTTAATTATAATGTTTAGTGTAGAATACCAGAAATAATTTAGTAGTGTTTTTATAGTTTATTTATTTTATAGTTAAGTAGTAGGTGAAGGGATAATTTGGTTATTTTTTCTTTTTGTTTGATTAATTAGTAAGTTTATAATTTTTTCAGTGTAAAATACAAGAAGTAGTTGTGTAGTGTTTTTTATAAGAGATTATGTTAGTTTATTTTGTAGATGTGCAGTAGGTGAAGGTATTGGGTATTTTTTCTTTTATTTTTCTTTTAATTGTAGTAATTGTATTAAGTATTGTGATAGATACTATATATATATATATATATATATATATATATATATATATATATATATATATATATATATATAGCAGTGAGTATATATATATATATATATATATATATATATATATATATATTCCTTCAACTTCGTAGAAAAGTGCGTTATCATATAATTTTGGTTTTCTGGTAGTAGAATATACGAAAAAAGAAAATCTGATCAAATTTATTTTAAATTAAATTAATCTAGTCAAATAAAAATAATAGTTAGTTTCTAAATACTATACAGGATGAATTTCCTACGATGTTCTCTATGGGTATCTCGGAAACTACTGGAGATAGAGAGTCGTTTTAATGGGAAAGAATTGCAGTTTTGTAGGGTCATAAATATGCGCCTTTCGGATTTTTCGAGAAGTTCAAGGCTTACTAGATATTTCGAAAACAAAAAAAAAAAAAATTGGCTATTTTAAAACTTGTCTCTAATTCATTATAATTCATTGTATTGTTTTATTCTTATTTAAAAAAAACGGCGTCAAAGATGGCTATGAAATGAAGATCGTTGTCATTTTTATATGTAAAATTATATGTGGAATATCATCGATCGTCATTTCATAGCCATCGCTGACGCCGTTTTTATTCGATCATATTGTATTTGACAAACAGTTGTCAGATAAAAAGTTGTAGATAATCACATACCTAATGAGTTTGTGTTTCTGTTTTATTTCTAAACCTGTCATTTCTTGACATATGACACAAACATTATGTTTTTTAAATGGAAACTTAGTTGGCCATGACTTAATAAAAAGTGCCATTCTTAAGCTTTTCAGCTATAGGTATAATATGTTTTTTTTTGAAAATTACAAGTTATATAGCCACTTTTTCTTTCTTTGCTAATTCAAATACTAATAATACCATGCTAATTAGTTGCAATCAAAATGTAAAAGTTTTATGTTTTCAAAAAAATATCGTAAAATCTGCAAAAGTACTCAATTTAGAATAAAACAATCTAAGAATGAAATGATTCTTTATAAACCTGCATTAAATCAAATTAAAATAGGTATGTAACTTTTTTTAAATATTAATTAACAGCAATTAGCATTATCATAAATTAATTAATAATTAATAATGGTTTAGAATTCTTTAAATAACAGGCAAAAATAATCCACAATTTACAATAAAATAAAAAGTTTCTGTTTAAATTTTTAATCAGTTGATCATTATTAAAGTTCGCAGAAAACCGGGGCTATATTGTTATTACATTGTTTGAGAAAAATAACGAAAATAATCGATATTTTTGACTCCGCCCCGAAAGGTTCACGATTTGTCTTCCAGTTGGCAGCACATTTTGTCTAGTCGGTTGAACAACTTTAAGAATATATAAACAAGGCTTATATCCTTTTGATATCCATAACCTTCCTTAATATTTTTATTCAAAGGATCGTATGGTATAAATTTTTATTGTTAATCTAAGGGTATAAATGTTATTAAGAGTATTTGCTCACTGATAAGTATGTAACAGCTGCCGTATATTTCTAATTAGAGATTGTTCTTGAGGATAACGAATTAACAATTAAAGCTTAAAAGAAAAAGATAATCTTACATAGCGAATATTGTTGGCCGTGAACTATACGATGAAAATTACAATTTTTTTCTAATACGCTGAGTTCGTGTGAAAGGCTTAATTCCATATTGTTTTAATAAAACGGCTGGCTCAACTAAGTATAGTATATTGTTTACATTAATAAATTTCGGAAATTTGTAAATTATGTTCCCATACACCATAAGCAAGAATATAAAATTTAGTTACCAAAATGTCGTAGGTTCAAACCATAGATTTAGTAAGAACAGATATCACATTAGACATTTTAACCCGATCAAACAATCGGAGGTTGACTACGTACTGTAAAAATCAACTGAGATAGAGAAGGCGACATTGCCGCATCTCAAATCTCCTCAGTTTGATTTGCAGAAAAGGTGATTTTAAAACCTTCACCGGATATCAATAAATCTCAATTTCTTAATTAAATTAATAGTTTATTTTTAAAGAAGCATGCGTAATAATATGTTATTAACCAGAAGATATATGCGTTACTATTAAAGGACATGTTTACTGTTTAATGTGCTGAAACGTCTAGAACTATTGGCAACGTCGCTGTTAGTCTTCCAGAATGAAATGAGCTGTCCGTCCCACCACCCCTCGCGACGGCCAGTGGTCCGTTATAGCGTACTACGTTTAGCTTGCGGTATGTTTGAAGTCGGAATCAAGACGAAAGTGAACTTTCAGTGTTTTTCGGTGGTTTTGTTTTTGTTTAACGTACTTTGAATCTGCGAATTCAGTATGGTACGACAGTGTCAAATGTGTGGAAAAATAAGCCCAAATTACCTGAATTTGTCTTTTCACAGGTGGGTATTGTTTTCGTCATTGTACATAGCCGTCCCACAAGGGAGCCTCTCACAATCAAAATAATTTCTAATTGTTGTAATAATTAATAAACAAGAACGTAGTAGCCAGTAATTGAATTATAATTCGTCCCAGTGACTGTTGTAGATCATAACAAATTTGAATATAAACGTTGCATTTGAAATTTTATTATAAGCCAGAAAGTGACATTTTTTCTTAAAATTGCGTCATTTCTGGTCATTATATACGATATTCTAGGAATTTTGCTCAACAAATAAACAAAGGTGTTACTCGACCTTTTTTACATTTTATTGCTTTATTATATCTACCCCTTCGGCCTTGTTTAGACAAGTCTGTTGAACTTAATGCAGAGAATAAGCATATATTATGTAGGGGTTAGGCCTTAATTTTTTTGCTTCTTGTATTTTGTTTATTTATACATGAATTTCATTAAGTTTTGAGCTCCATCTACGGTAACGTAGATGAAGCAAACGTAATTCATTATTATGCGACAGAAATACCATACTGTAGCACACATGTTTGATACTTTTAATGAACTACCCTTTCATTAAATATTGATTTTAGGTATAGGAAGTTATTAATAATGCAAGATTAAACAACTATTACACAGTACTTGGCAGGAAGCTATCGATTGCGAACTAAATCGTTACTACTCTACTAATTTTGAAGTTCTTTTTAAGATCAAAATGGTAAAACTAAAACCTAAACTATCATTTCAGATTAAACGGGAAGTTCTTAATAATGTTGCCTATTCTAAACAAGAAAAATTTATTTATAAGTTTTATAACATCTCTAATTAAATTTGACGCAAAGAATATTTCTGTTTGCTGTAGGTACTTTCCTCAGGAAACATGAAAATAAAATGACTTTAAGTCAAAAAAAAAGTCAAAAGGACAAGTTATTCCAAAAGGACTGTCTTTTCAAAAGGACAGGTGGCAACCCTAGGTATTTCTATGGAATGGAATTTAATAGCAAATCTACAACTTTAGTTTGAAAATATGTTCCGGCCACCTATGTTTACAAGCAAAAATGTCTAAAATGTGCTTTACCATTGCCTCCATATTCTGAAAAAAAAATTGAAAGAAATGTCACCAACTACAAACCTTATATAGAATTGTTTCTGAAGCCTGAGTCACCCTATGAATATTCAAAAGTAACTGAAAGTTTATATAGAAGTAACTGAAAGTTTAAATTGAAAATCAACGTTAGAGCGATTTTCGAAAACCACTTACTAACGTTTCAACATAGGTATATGTGGGATATTAATTATATTATTATATTAGACCTATAACAAAACTCATCTGACGAAAAGTGTTAATGTAGTATATCAATATGGAGTATAAATTTTACTAATTAATTTACTTTTTACTTTAGCAATACGTAACTGAACGAAGTACATTGA